>NC_092730.1:52517135-52537135 GCF_047496885.1 Scyliorhinus torazame
ACACAGACACACTCCACACAGACACACTCCACACCCGTACACACTCCACACACAGACGCACTCCACACACAGACACACTCCACACACAGAAACACTCCGCACACAGATTCACTCCGCACACAGATACACTCCACACACAGATACACTCCACACACAGCCACACTCCACACACAGCCACACTCCACACACAGACACACTCCACACACGACAAACTCCACACACAGACACACTCGACACAGACACACTCGACACACAGATACACTCCACATAGAGAGACATTCCACACACAGACACACTCCACACACAGAGCACCCCCAAACGTAGATAGACACAACACAAAGATACACTCCACACTCAGATACTCTCCACACATAGTTACACTCCTCACACAGATAAACTCCACAGACAGATACACTCCACACAAAGATACACTCCACAGAGAGATACACTCCACTCGCAGTATACTCCACACGCAGATACACTCCACACGCAGATACACTCCACACGCTGATACACCCCACGCACATAAACACTCCAGACACAGATACATTCCACACGCAGATGCACTCCACACACAGACACACTCCACACACAAACACACTCCACACACAGACACACTCCACACACAGACATTCTCCACACAGACACCCTCCACACCCGGACACACTCCACACACAGACGCACTCCAGACACAGATACATTCCACACACAGATACACTCCACACGCAAATACACTCCACACACATATACACTCCTCACACAGATACACTCCACACACAATCGCACGCACACAGATACACTACACACACAGGTACACTCCACACACAGAGACACTCCACACTTTGATACACTCCACAGAGATTAATTCGAATCACAGGAGCACTCCACCCGCAGATACACTCCACACACAAGCTCACACACACACAGATACAGGACACATTCGGATACAGTTCACATACCTATACAATCCACACTCAGATGAACTGCACAAACAGATACACTTCACACACAGACACACGCCGCACACAATAACGCTCCTCACACAGATACACTCCACACACAGATAAACACCACACACAGAAACACTCCACACACAGACATGCTCCACACACAGATACGTTCCGCACAAAGACACACTCCACACAGACACACTCCGCACACAGACACACTCCACACACAGACACAGATACACTCTACACGCAGATGCACTCCACACACATATACATTCCACACAGATGCACTCCACTCACAGACACACTCCACGCAGGGACACTGCAGACAGAGATATTTTCAAAACAAAGACACATTCCACACTCAGACACACTGCACCCACAGATACACTCCACCCACAGATACACTCCACACACAGACAAGCTCCACACTCTGACCCACTCCACACACAGACACACTCCACACACAGACACACTCCACACACAGACACACTCCACACACAGTCACACTCCACACAGACACCCTCCACGCCCGGACACACTCCACACACAGACGCACTCCACACACAGACACACTCCACACACAGACACACTCCACACACAGACACACTCCACACACAGACATTCTCCACACAGACACGGTCCACACCCGGACACACTCCACACACAGACACACTCCACACACAGACACACTCCACACACAGAAACACTCCACACACAGAAACACTTCACACACAGACACACTCCACACACAGATACACTCCACACGCAAATACACTCCACACACAGATACACTCCACACACAGCCACACTCCACACAGACACACTCCACACGCAGACACACTCCACACACAGATACATTACTCACACAGAGACGATCCACACACAGACAAACTTCACACACAGACACACCCCACACACAGATACACTCCACATGCAAATACACTCCACACACAGACATTCTCCACACAGACACCCTCCACACCCGGACACACTCCACACACAGACGCACTCCAGACACAGATACATTCCACACACAGATACACTCCACACGCAAATACACTCCACACACATATACACTCCTCACACAGATACACTCCACACACAATCGCACGCACACAGATACACTACACACACAGGTACACTCCACACACAGAGACACTCCACACTTTGATACACTCCACAGAGATTAATTCGAATCACAGGAGCACTCCACCCGCAGATACACTCCACACACAAGCTCACACACACACAGATACAGGACACATTCGGATACAGTCCACATACCTATACAATCCACACTCAGATGAACTGCACAAACAGATACACTTCACACACAGACACACGCCGCACACAATAACGCTCCTCACACAGATACACTCCACACACAGATAAACACCACACACAGAAACACTCCACACACAGACATGCTCCACACACAGATACGTTCCGCACAAAGACACACTCCACACAGACACACTCCGCACACAGACACACTCCACACACAGACACAGATACACTCTACACGCAGATGCACTCCACACACATATACATTCCACACAGATGCACTCCACTCACAGACACACTCCACGCAGGGACACTGCAGACAGAGATATTTTCAAAACAAAGACACATTCCACACACAGACACACTGCACCCACAGATACACTCCACCCACAGATACACTCCACACACAGACAAGCTCCACACTCTGACCCACTCCACACACAGACACACTCCACACACAGACACACTCCACACACAGACACACTCCACACACAGTCACACTCCACACAGACACCCTCCACGCCCGGACACACTCCACACACAGACGCACTCCACACACAGACACACTCCACACACAGACACACTCCACACACAGACACACTCCACACACAGACATTCTCCACACAGACACGGTCCACACCCGGACACACTCCACACACAGACACACTCCACACACAGACACACTCCACACACAGAAACACTCCACACACAGAAACACTTCACACACAGACACACTCCACACACAGATACACTCCACACGCAAATACACTCCACACACAGATACACTCCACACACAGCCACACTCCACACAGACACACTCCACACGCAGACACACTCCACACACAGATACATTACTCACACAGAGACGATCCACACACAGACAAACTTCACACACAGACACACCCCACACACAGATACACTCCACATGCAAATACACTCCACAGACAGACACACTCCACACACAGATACACTCCACACACAATCGCACACACACAGATACACAACACACACAGGTACACTCCACACACAGAGACACTCCACACTCAGATACACTCCACACAGAGTTTAATTCGAATCACAGGAGCACTCCACACACAGATTCACTCCGCACACAGATACACTCCACACACAGATACACTCCACACACAGCCACACTCCACACACAGCCACACTCCACACACAGACACACTCCACACACGACAAACTCCACACACAGACACACTCGACACAGACACACTCGACACACAGATACACTCCACACAGAGACATTCCACACACAGACACACTCCACACACAGAGCACTCCCAAACGTAGATAGACACAACACAAAGATACACTCCACACTCAGATACTCTGCACACATAGTTACACTCCACACACAGATAAACTCCACAGACAGATACACTCCACACAAAGATACACTCCACACAGAGATACACTCCACTCGCAGTATACTCCACACGCAGATACACTCCACACGCAGATACACTCCACACGCTGATACACCCCACGCACATAAACACTCCAGACACAGATACATTCCACACTCAGATGCACTCCACACACAGACACACTCCACACACAAACACACTCCACACACAGACACACTCCACACACAGACATTCTCCACACAGACACCCTCCACACCCGGACACACTCCACACACAGACGCACTCCACACACAGACACACTCCACACACAGAAACACTCCGCACACAGATTCACTCCGCACACAGATACACTCCACACACAGATACACACCAAACACAGCCACAATCCACACACAGCCACACTCCACACACAGCCACACTCCACACACAGCCACGCTCCACACACAGACACACTCCACTCACAGATACATTACTCACACAGAGACAATTCCCACACAGACACACTTCACACACAGACATACTCCACACACAGATACAATCCAGACGCAAACACACTCCACACTCAGATACACTCCACACACAGATACACTCCATACACAATCGCGCACACACAGAAACACTACACACACAGGTACACTCCACACACGATACACTCCACATTTAGATACACTCCACACAGTGTTTAATTCGAAACACAGAAGCACTCCACGCGCAGATACACTCCTCACACACACACAGATACACTACACATTCAGATACACTCCACACACAGATACAATCCACACACGACAAACTCCACACACAGACACTCTCGACACAGACACACTCGACACACAGATACACTCCACACAGAGAGACATTCCACACACAGGCACACTCCACACACAGAGCACCTCCACACGTAAATAGACACAACACAAAGATACACTCCACACTCAGATACACTCCACACATAGTTACACTCCACACACAGATAAACTCCACAGACAGATACACTCCACACGCAGATACACTCCACACACAGATACACTCCACAGACAGATACACTCCACAGACAGATACACTCCACTCGCAGTATACTCCACACGCAGATACACTCCACAAGCTGATACACCCCACGCACAGAAACACTCCAGTCACAGATACATTCCACACGCAGATGCACTCCACACACAAACATACTCCACACACAGACACACTCCACACACAGACACACTCCAAAAACAGATACACTCCATATAGAGCGACACTCCACACACAGACTCACTCCACACACAGATACACTCCAAATGCAGACACACTCCACACACATACACACTCCACACACAAATACATTCCACGCTCAGATGCACTCCACACACACATACACTCCACACACTGACACACTCCACACGCATTTACACACCACGCACATGTAACCTCCACACGCTGATACAATGCACACACAGATACACTCCAGACACAAATACACTCCACACACATGCACACTCCACACACAAATACATTCCACGCTCAGATGCACTCCACACACACATACACTCCACACACTGACACACTCCACACGCATTTACATACCACACACATGTAACCTCCACACGCAGATACACTCCACACACAGGCACACTCCACACACAGACACACTCCAAACACAGATACACTCCACATAGAGAGACACTCTACACACAGACACACTCCACACACATTTACACTCCTCACACTGATACACTCCACGAACAGATACACTCCACACACAGACACACCCCACGCACAGATACATTCCACACACAGATGCACTCCAGTCAGAGACACACTCCACAAAGAAACACTCCAAACACAGATACACTCCACATAGAGAGACACCCTACACACAGACAAACTCCACACACAGAAACACTCCACACCCAGACACACTCCACACACATTTACACTCCTCACACAGATACACTCCACACATAGATACACGCCACACATAGATACACTCCACACACAGACACACTCCACACACAGAAACACTCCACACGCAGACACCCTCCACACACAGACACAATCCACACACAGATACACTCCACACACAGACAAACACCACACTCATACACACTCCACACACAAATACGCCCAACGCTCATATGTACTCCACACACACATGCACTCCACTCACAGAAATACTCCACACACATTTAAACTCCTTACACAGATACACTCCTCAAACAGATGAACTCCAAACACAGATACACCCCACACACAGAAACACTCCACATAGAGACATCCTCCACACACATATACACTCCTCACACAGATACACTCCACACACAGATACACTCCACACACAGACACACTCCACACGCAGACAGACACCACACACATAAACACTTCACACACATTTAGACTCCACACAGAGATAGAGTCCTCACACAGATACACTCCACACATAGATACACTCCACACACAGACACACTCCACACACAGATACATTCCACATACGGATGCACACCACTCACAAACACACTCCACACACAGACACACTCCACACACAGGCACACTCCAAACACAGATACACTCCACACAGAGAGAAACTCTACACACAGACACACTCCACACACAGAAACACTCCACACACAGACACCTGCCTCACACAGACACAATGCACACACAGATACACTCCACACACAGACAAACACCACACACATACACACTCCACACACAAATACACCCAACGCTCATATGCACACCACACCCAAGCACTCCTCACACAGACATACTCCACACACATTTACACTCCTTACACAGATGCACTCCTCAAACAGATAAACTCCACACACAGATACACCCCACACACAGAAACAGTCCACATAGAGACACCCTCCTCACACAGATACACTCCACACACAGATACACTCCACACACAGACACACTCCACACACAGACACATTCCAAACACAGATACACTCCGCATAGAGATATACTCCACACACAGACACACTCCACACACTGATACACTCCACACACAGATACACGCCACACGCTGATGCACCCCACACACAGAAACACGACACACAGACACACTCCACACACAGATACACTCCTCACTCAGATACACTCTAGCACACAGAAACACTCCACACACAGATACACTCCACACACAATCACACACACACAGATACACTCCACAAACAGATAGTCTCCACGCACAGATACACTCCACACAATATCACACACACACAGATACACTACACACACATTTACACTCCTCACACAGATACACTCCACACACAGATACACTCCACACACTAAAGAACTCCTCACACAGATACAGTCGACACTCAGATACACTCCACACGTAGATACACTCCATTCCACACACAGATGCATTCCACTCACAAACACACTTCACACACAGGCACACTCCACACAGAGATACATTCCACACACAGATGACCTCCAGTCACAGACATAATCCACCAGGACACACTGCTCTCACCGATATATTCCACACAAAGACACACACCACACAGACACACTCTACACGCTGACATAACCCACACACAATCACACTCCACACTCAGATACACTCCACACACAGATATACTCCAAACGCAGATACACTCCACACAGAGAGACACTCCACACACAGACACACTAGACGCACAGATACACTCCACACACAATCACACACACACAGATACACTCCTCACACAGATGCACTCCACACACAGATACACTCCAAACACTAAAGGACTCCTCACACAGATACAGTCGACACTCAGATACACTCCACACATAGATACACTCGACACACATACGCACTCCTCACACAAACACACTCCACACTTAGATGCACTCCACACACACATACACTCCACACACAGACACACTCCACACACATTTACACTCAACACACAGATACCCTCCACACGCAGATACACGCCAGACACTGATACATTCCACACAGATGTACCCCACACACAAATACACTCCACACACAGACGCACTCCTCACATAAATACATTCCACACTTAGATGCACTCCACACACACATACAGTCCACACACAGACACAGTCCACACACATTTACACTCCACACACAGACACACTGCACACGCAGACGCACTCCACACACAGACACACTCCACACACAGACACACTCCACACACAGACACACTCCACACACAGACACACTCCACACACAGATACACTCCACACACAAATACACTCCGCACTCAGATGCACTCCACACACACATACACTCCGCACACAGATACACTCCACACACAGACACACTCCACACACATAAACGCTTCACACACATTGACTCTCCACACACAGACACACTCCACACACAGACACACTCCACACACATATACACTCCACACATAGATACACTCCACACGCAGTATACTCCACACGCAGGTACACTCCACACGCTGATACACCCCACACACAGAAACACTCCACACACAGACACACTCCACTCACAGATACACTCTTCACTCAGATACACTCTAGCACACAGAAACACTCCACTCACAAACTCACTCCACACACAGATACACTCCACACACTAAAGGACTCCTCACACAGATACAGTCGACACTCAGATACACTCTACACATAGATACACTCCACACACATACGCACTCCACACACAAATACACTCCACACACAGATGCACTATACACACAAACACACTCCACACACAGACACACTCCACACACATTTACACACCACACACAGGTACTCTCCACACGCAAATACACTCCACACACAGATACACTTCACTCACAAACACACTTCACACACAGACAAGCTCCACACAGAGATACATTCCACACACAGATGAACTCCAGTCACATACATAATCCAACCAGATACACTGCTCACACAGATATATTCCACACAAAGACACACACCACACAGACAGACTCCACACACTGACATACCCCACACAATCACACTCCACAGACAGATACACTCCACACGCAGATATACTCCACACGCAGATCCCCCTACGCGCTGATACACTCCACACACAGATACACTCCACACGAAGACACACTCCACACGCAGATACACTCCACACACAGATAAACTCCAGACACAGATGCACTCCACTCACAAACACACTCGACACACAGGCACACTCCACACACAGAGACACTCCAAACACAGATACACTCCACTTAGAGAGACACTCTACACACAGACACACTATACACACAGAAACACTCCACACGCAGACACACTCCACACACAGACACAATCCACACACATATACATTCCACACACAGAGAAACTACACACACATACACACTCTACTCACAGACACACTCCACAAACATAAACGTTTCACAGGCATTGACTTTCCATACATAGACACACTCCACACACAGACACACTCCACACACAGATACACTCCACACGCAGTATACTCCAAACGCAGATACACTGCACACGCTGATACACCCCACACACAAAAACGTTCTACACACAGACACACTCCACTCTCAGACTCACTCCACACTCAGATACGCTCCACACACAAATACACTCCACACTCAGGTGCACTCCACACACAAATACACTCCACACACAGACACACTCCACACACATTACAACGTCTTGTTTGAGTTTCTCAAAATGTTTTTTGATCAGTTTATTTATTTGTGTGGTTTTACTGTTGTATTGTATAACAAAAGGTATTTTTGAGGACAGATTTTTATTGCCGGGGGGATTCTGTAACTCTGTTAGAAAGTTTGATTTGATATATCTAAGGAATCTTTTTGTGTAACCTCTATGTTGTAAGGCTGTGAATAAAGTATTTACTGCAGTCTCAAAATCTGAGTTTTCTGAGCAAATACGGTGGAACCTTATCAATTGTGATTTGATGAGGCCCCGAAAGACGTGTTTTGGGTGATGGCTATTGGTGTGTAGGAGTGCATGTGTGTCTGTAGGTTTAAAGAAAACTTTAGTAGCTAATTTGTATTCTCCATTATCCTTTATAACTTTGTATACCGTGGTGTCCAAAAAATCTATTGTGTGTTCATGTGTAATGACTTTCATTTTAATAGATGCGTGATGGTTGTTGAGGATCTGTACAAATTGTTCAAACTCCAATTGTGTGTGTGTCCAAACACCCCATATATCATCTAGATATCTATAATAGCATAGTGGTGTTTTGGGGCACTTTTTGAAGACTTTGTTCCCATTCCGTCATGTAAATATTGGCATAGGCCGGTGCAAATTTTTTTCCCATTGCTGTACCTTTAATCTGTAAATAATGTTCATTATTAAATTGAAAGTCATTTCTCGTTAGACCTAAGTGTAATAATTGGACGAGGATTGCGTCTGGTCTATTGGGTTGCCAATGTCTCTTAAAAATATTCCTCACCGCCTCAATTCCTCTATCCGTCTCAATGTTTGTGTAGAGACTATCAACGTCCATAGTGAATAACATTGTTTTAGAAGTGAGATTTAGGGATCTAACAATTTCAACGAAATGAAAGGTGTCTTTGATGTAGCTCGGATGTTTTTGGGCTAAGGGGTTTAGAAATGAGTCTATGTACTCTGCAATTCTATAGGATTCGCTCCCGCAGTCTGAAACTATGGGTCTACCTGGGGGAATTTTATGTGGAACCGTCCATGTTTCCGGATTTTTATGTATTTTTGGGAGGAGATAAAATATCCGTGGTAAGGGTTGTAATTGTGTAAAATAGTCCAATTGTTTTTCAGTAATATACTGTAAATTGTGTAATTGTACCATCAAGCCTGTAATCTGGTCATATGTTTGATGGTATATTGGTGTTGATAATTTAGTGTAATACTCATTGTCGTTAAGTTGTCGATAAGCTTCAAAAAGATACTGTTGTCGATCCATAACAACAATATTATTTCCTTTGTCCGCTGGCTTTATGATGATATCTAAGTTAGATTTAAGCTGCCTGATTGCTTGTCGTTCCATTCTCGTTAAGTTTTGTTTGTCTTTTACTTGTTTGATTTTTGTGATGTCTGAATTAATTTTTTGGATAAAACTTTTTATTTCTGGGTCTATTTTTTGTTCTGGTGGGTTCCAATCTGATTGGGGTAGGAAGGATTGTTTGTCATCTGATGTTGCATATTCAAAAAAACTGAGGATTTTAATTCTTCTGAAAAACCTTTCAAGATCTATTTGAATTTGTGTATTATCTGGCTTTTGTACTGGGACAAACGTTAATCCTTTGTTTAAAATCTTTTCTTGTATCATAGTAAGTTTGAATGTATTTGATATAGAACATAGAACATAGAACATAGAAAATACAGCACAGAACAGGCCCTTCGGCCCACGATGTTGTGCCGAACCTTTGTCCTAGATTAATCATAGATTATCATTGAATTTACAGTGCAGAAGAAGGCCATTCGGCCCTTTGAGTCTGCACCAGCTCTTGGAAAGAGCACCCTACCCAAACTCAACACCTCCACCCAACACCAAGGGCAATTTGGACATTAAGGGCAATTTATCATTGTCCAATTCACCTAACCCGCACATCTTTGGACTGTGGGAGGAAACCGGAGCACCCGGGGGAAACCCACGCAGACACGGGGAGGACGTGCAGACTCCGCACAGACAATGACCCAAGCTGGAATCGAACCTGGGACCATGGATCTGTGAAGCAATTGTGCTATCCACAATGCTACCGTGCTGCCCTTAAGAACAAATAAATCTACACTATATCATTTTCCCGTAATCCATGTACCTATCCAACAGCTGCTTGAAGGTCCCTAATGTTTCCGACTCAACTACTTCCACAGGCAGTGCATTCCATGCCCCCACTACTCTCTGGGTAAAGAACCTACCTCTGATATCCCTCCTATATCTTCCACCTTTCACCTTAAATTTATGTCCCCTTGTAATGGTGTGTTCCACCTGGGGAAAAAGTCTCTGATTGTCTACTCTATCTATTCCCCTGATCATCTTATGAACCTCTATCAAGTCGCCCCTCATCCTTCTCCGCTCTAATCTATGTTAACTATTGTATTGTTAAGATTAAGTGGTTCTTCTTGAAGGCTCGTTTTGTTGCCATGTAAGTGTGTTAACCAATTATTTAGTATAGCTATAGCTGTTTCGTCTGTCCAATGAATGTTATCTAACTGGACTTGGAAAAATTTATTCGGAATTGCTGGGATGAAAAAATGCTGGTTAATGTATTGGTTTAAGGCTGTGATAGTTTTTTTCTGTTCTTGTGGGAGATTTGCACTAAAATTGAGTTCAATTATAAAAATCTCTGCTTTAGGGAATTTTTGTTTTGTAGTATTCAATAGAATCTCGAGTTGTTTGATCGCAGTGGAAGGTTTTTGTGTGCGGTTATTAATGCCAATTGATAACGTTACTTTTTGTATTTTCGGAAAGGGTTGTAATTTGTTTAGAACAGTATTGATGTGGGAAAATTTTGCTCCAGGAAAACAGTCGAATTGTATGTTTGGATCCGGACAATGTTTAATTTTCATGAGATTGGAATCTCCTATAATTAATGTAGATTTTTATGGCAAAAATGACCAATCTTTATTCTTGTCATTTGTGTGAAGATGTTGTGTCATAGATATTGTAGTTACTTTTTGTATCATGGGGAGTGTTATGTCCGGTGATGATGAGTGTGTCTATAATGACTGTGTGGGGTTGTGTCTATCCACCTCTGGACTACCAGCTCTGTAGGGCCAAGTAAGTGATTGGATAGGGGCTTTTAAAAGACCTAGATAACTCGAACATGTCGGTGTAGGTGACGGGGATGAAACTACGTGTTCCATAATTAAATTCTTAGAAGTACTTGGCACTGTTTGTGTTTGTATTTGCTGTTTTCTGTGTAATGTTATTGGTGTTGAGATGTCTGTATGTTCGGGAAGTGATCCTGCAATTTGTTGATTGTCCTGTTGTTGTTTTGTAGAAGTAGTCGTTTTTAATTCTTTCAATGTTAAGACCTTTTGTAAATTCAAGATGTATTCTTTTGTTTTTTGGATTGTTTTAGTTCTGAATTAATTCTTGAGTTTTGTTTTGTGCCATTGTACAGCTTTTGAAAAAGCTTCCTCGCATCTATTTATATCGATAATTTTTTGTAATTTATTAAATAATGTTTTCAGGTTTGTTTCATAATGTTCAATTAATAAAACTTTAGTGTTATAAACCCAATTGTTTGCATTGATTGTTAATCTATTTGTTGTTGTAGTAGTTAAACCTGCTGGTTTTATTGAGTCTATTAGTGACTTTGATAATTGTACAATGTGTGTAGGGGTGTCCTCTTCAAGAATAGATAATTGGTGCATACTTTGTAACATTTTTAAAATTATTTTAACGGTTGGGATGAATGTATTTGTCCGAATATAAATGGGGTTCATTGTATTGTTGTTCATTTTGTGATGACTGCCACATCCAGGTTACCTTCAAAAAAATGTTTTTTGTAAATTAAATATTTAAGTTAGATATACTTATAATTAGGAAAGTACAAGTCCATGACAGTTAAGAATATTAGACAATTTTTAATAAAATATTTTAGGAAAAGTAATTATTTTTATTCACACTTTTACTAAATTATCAATAAACATTTATATTTACGGAAACCAAATATAATATACATACCAATACATATTTTAATGTTTACATAAGAACAAAAACTTTTGATACTCTTATTCTCCGTTTGTTACCTAAGGCTGCTATATAAAGTAGCTCGGTTTTTTTGGGAGAAATGGATACTGTAGTATATGTCTAAAAGGTGGTAGAAATGGACGGTAGTTGGTTTTAAAGTATAGTTAGGGGAATTTTTTTTTCCTCAAATATATTGTAACCAATTGTGAAGGATGGCCATGGCAGTGTCGTCTGTCCAGGTTATATTATTGTGTGAAACAGTAAAAACTTTATTTGATATGCTTGGGATGTAACATTTATTTCAAATAAAGTCATTTAAAGTGACAATTGTACGAATTTGTTTTTCTGGAAGTTTCCGGCTAAAATTGATTTCTGTGATGAAAATTTTAGTTCTGGAGAATTTCTGTGCGGCTATTTTTAATAGGATTTGTAACTGTTTAATAGCAGTGGTAGATGTTTGTGTACGGTTGAAAATGCCTATGGAAAATATTATTGTATTTATTATGGGACAGGATTTTAATTTATGTAAAACGGAGGTAATGTGGATGAATTTTGCGCGTGGGAAACTATCTAATTGAATATTGGGGTTGGGGCAATTCTTAATAGTGGATAGATTGGAATCACCTATAATTAGAATAGACTTTTTTGGTATTAAGAACCATTTTTTATTTTTGTAAAATGTATGGGGGTGTTGTAATATGATATATTTGGTCTCGTCATTCGTGGTAGTGGGTAAAGTTTTATTTGGTATGTGTCTAACGTCGGTTATTTTTATAATTGGACTGTCAGTTGCGTCGCCACTTGATTGTAACTGGACTGGGGTTGTCAGCAGATCGAAGTGTGTGGTATAAGTTGGGATTTGTGGTAAAGGTGTAAAATTGTCATTGTGACTTAGCGCTGCATATTCGAAATCCGAATCTATGTCCTGTGTTTCCGGAGGGTCAACTACCTTTGTGTCTGTAGGTGAAATGTTAATATTTGAGTTAAAAATGTAGTTATGAGTTTTTTCAATAATCTCGAATCTTGCATTTTGTCTAAAGTTTTTGTTATACCACCTTTTTGCCATATCAAATGCCTCTTGTGGTCGCTCCTTCCCAACATCTTTTTCTAATTTGTTAAGTAATTTTTTTAGATGTGTTACATAATGGTCTATAAGAATTGTTTGGGTAGTTTGAGCCCAATTATTTGCATTTGTTATTAATTTTAAGCTAATTTGCGGGGTAACTCCTATGGGTCGAATTGAATTGATTAATGTATTGGATACTTTTTTTATATACTTGGGGATGTTCCCTTCTGTTATCGCCAGGTGATGCATATATTGCAGCATTTTGTACATTATTTTGGTTGCTGGTAAACAGAAATTTTCTTCAGTGAAAAGGATGGTGGTATTCATCCTTAAAATAAAACAGAAAGAGTTAATTTCTTATATAATTCTAAATACTTTATATGTAAGTAACATCAGTTATCGATAAAAAAAATTTAGAGGAAAAACCGAGTAAATGTAACCTAAAATACAAACAATTTAAAATTGTTATTTTTATATTAATTTAATTATTATTGTATATCAAACAATGTTAATGTGATGAAGATAGAGAGCACGAGATCGACCAGACGCGAGACTGGAAAATAGCCTTAAAGTTTTTGGGAGTTATTCCCAAATTATAACATACCTGAGAGTGGTTTTGCTGAGATTTTGGAATTTGAATGTAGTCTAATAGTGGACTATCTAGTGGAAGGAATCATTCCTTGTTAGACTTTATATTTATTTGTATTAAAAATATTTGTATTAAAAAATGCTACCTGGAGAGTTGTGTCGAGATACGAACTGGTTGGTAGACTAGCCCTCCGCTATGTCACGATGGGAATCTTCCTTTGTAGATATTACAAAATGTTAAAGAATTTTGAAAAAATTATTTCTTTAAAAAAATGAGGAAAAAAGTTGTGAAAAAATCTTTTTTTTTTTAAATGTGCTATCTGCATCGAAGTAGAGTACAGATCTTTATGTGGGCTACTAAAACCTATTTTGTAGGCAAACAATGGTCCCGACATGTTTCGCAGACATTACTGCTCATCAGGGGACTGTTTTTCGTCCACTAAGAGCCTTCCTCTCACTAAATGTGTAGCACAAATTTCCAAATCAAAAATCTTTCTTTTTTTATAAAAAAAAATTTTAAATTCCGTTTAAAAAAATCCTTATTTAAAAGATTTTTTTTAAAAATGTTTTAACTATGTAAAGGTAATTAATTATTGAAATGGTTTTACCTCAGAATTAATCAAAAATAGTAGAAATGTTCTCTGAAACGTAGTAGAAATATGGAGGATTTGGTAAAGCAACCTACTCCGGAGTGAGTCTGGAAGCTTCTGACCAACTGTCAGTCAGTAACAGCTGCATAAAACCGTTTTTTTTTAAAACTGTGATGTCATAAACGTCAACATACCTGAAAGAATTAGCATATTTAAATTAGGAATTGTACACTTTGCAATATTAATATGGAACTATTAATTGTTTTAAAATGCTTTTTATCTTTTTGATCTCCTTTGATTGTCACTTAAACTGTCATGTAAACCATCAAAATTATTGTTGATTGACATGTGATTTAATTTGGCAAACGTATTAGCCAAAGGAAATCATACCAAATCACACATCTCATCGATATCCAACTCTCCATCTTTAGCACATATTTATGTAATAAATTTTAATCCTATCTATATTAACAAATAAATATACTAATAGCCTAAAATCCTTTATGAAATGTTAAAAACGAACAAGAAAGTGGTTTGGTTTTTTAATATCTGATCATTGATTCGTTATATATAACTAATTCGTGTATTTTAATTGGGAATTTATATATTTTTTATATTAAAAAGAATAATTCGGCGGGTTGAGTTATGTAAAGAAATGTTTAAGTTTTTGAATGTAATTGAGGAGAGTGTGTTTAAAGAAAAGTGTGTTAGTAAAGATTTTAATGGGCAGTGACAGGAACTTGGAAAGCTCGGCTGCCGGCTGCCGGTTTAAACTGTCTTTACCAAGATGGCGGGTGGTGAGCGGCCGCTGAAATCGCCGAGAACAGTCCGAGTTATTAATGAAGTAATTATTAAGAAGACAGAATGGTAAGATCTTTTGTCTGACAACTTTGTTCGGGACTCGAGGTTAGTAACAAAGTAGTTAGGACGTATATTTGCTGGAAAATTTATATTCGGCTGGAGTTAAAATGGCGGACCGGGTTTATTTTTTTTAAACAAAACCTTCGTTTTATGGAAAATCTTTAGATTTATTAATTATACTGTATGAAGATAAAACAAAGGGGGATAGTGTCTATCAATTATATACTGAACTGTGTTATGAAAAATTAGTTTGAAAGATTTTATATCGGAGTATTTATATCGGGTGCGCAGCGTGACTGGTGAAACGGGAAAAGCAGGTATGTGTGTCTGTGTTGCAGTCAGTTTAAAAACCGTCAGTTAAGACCTGTAGTAGTAATAATGAGAAAGAAGTCGGTGAATTGGTCCTTATGAGCTATTATTCTTTTTTTCAAAAAATATTTTTACAAATCTTAGTCCTTTCATGGTATGAATATTTAAAGGGGAAGGGAGAAATATTATTTGGGGAAAGTTTTTTTTTTTTAAAATCTGGGGTTTGTATGGAAAGGAGTTTTATGGGGAGGGCTGGGGGATGTGATTGGTTGTTGGGGTGGGTCGTGGTGGGTTTTTTGTAAAGTTTTTTATAGGAGTTTAGAGGTGGGGGTTGTAAGCAAAATGAGGGTTTTTACTTTTGGTAGAGGGGATAGGAAGGTTGGGGTGGAGGGTGTATACTAGGTTTGAGTGATGGGTAAGTTTTGGACCGGGCTGGAGTAGCGGGAGAAGGTTTGGATGAGGGAAGTTTCTACTGTAGGAGGAGTTCCCAGAAAAGGGAAGGGGTTTCTATGGTTAGGATAAGGGGGGGTTTTAGGACAGGACTATGTCAATCAAGGATGAAGTGTTAATGAATAATATAGGGACAATGGGGGGAAGAAAAACTTGGTTTACAATATAAACCAATGTTTTTCCAGAAAATATTTGTCATTTATGGAAATGTGTATTTTTTTGTAGGTTACGTACAACTCGTATAATGTGGACTCGTATAATTCTGGACTTGGAAGATTCGAGAAAAGAAAGGTCCTTCGGATTGTGTAAGTGTATCTTGATATTATTATACACATAAACTGAATAATATGTGCACTTGTAGAATCTGTTAGAGGTGGTTGTGCTTATTAAAGGGTGGAATATTATAAGAAATATGTGAGGGAGAAAGATCATTTTCTAATTATTTTTAAAACTTACCTAATGTAACTAACTGGGAATAGTTATCATTTTATTTAAACAGGGTTTAAAACTTCATGATTTATGTAGGGGGGCAAACGGTTTAGTGGGGAACAGGGTTTGTGGAGGGGTAGGCTGTTTGTGAATGAGGGGGTATGTGAGAATGAGAGGGGGTATGTGGGGAGGAGAAGGGGCCTGTGAGGTTGAGTTGTGGGGAGGAGGGAGGCCTGTGAGGTTGAGTTGTGGGGAGGAGGGGGGGTTTGAGAGGTTGAGGTGTGGGGAGGAGGAAGGCCTGTGAGGTTGAGTTGTGGGGAGAAGAGGGGCCTATGAGGTTGTGTTGTGGGGAGGAAGGGGAACTGTGAGGTTGAGTTGTGGAGAGGAGGGGTTGTGGGGAGGAGGGGGGTCTGTGAGGTTGAGTTGTGGGGAGGAAGGGGGCTTGTGAGATTAAGTCGTGGGGAGAAGGGGGGCCCTATAAGATTAAATTATGGGGAGGGGGGGGGGGGCCTGTGAAGTTGAGTTGTGGGGAGGAGGGGGAGGGTCTATGAGATTAAGTTGTAGGGAGGAGGGGGATCTTGTGAGGTTGAATTGGGGGAAGGAAGGGGGGCCTGTAAGGTTGAGTTGTGGGGAAGAGGGGAGTCCTATGAGGTTGAGTTGTGGGGACGAGGGGGGGTCTGTGCAGTTGAGTTGTGGAGAGGAAGGGGGGTCTGTGAAATTGAGTTGTGGGGAGAAGAGGGGGTGTGTGAGGTTGAGTTGTAGGGAGGAGAAAGGATCTGTGAGGTTGAGTTGTGGGGAGGAAAAAGGACCTGTGAGGTTGAGTTGTGGGAAGGAGAGGGGACCTACGAGGTTGAGTTGTGGGGAAGAGTTGTGGCCTATGAGGTTGATTTGTGGGGAGGAAGGGGGGTCTGGTGAGGTTGAGTTGTGGGGAGGAGAAAGGATTTGTGAGGTTGAGTTGTGGGGAGTAGAGGGGAACTATGAAGTTGAGTTGTGGGGAGGAGTTGGGGCCTGTGAGGTGAGTTGTGGGGAAGAAGGGGAGTCTGGTGAGGTTGAGTTGTAGGGAGGAGAATGAATCTGTGAGGTTGAGTTGTGGGGAGGATAGGGGACCTATGAGGTTGAGTTGTGGTGAGGAGTTGGGGCCTGTGAAGTTGAGTTGTGGGGAGGAAGGGGGGTCTGGTAAGGTCGAGTTGTGGGGAGGAGCAAGGACCTGTGAGGTTGAGTTGTGGGGAGGAGAGGGGGACCTATGAGATTGAGATGTAGGGAGGAGTTGGGGCCTGTGAGGTTGAGTTGTGGGGAGGAAGGGGGGTCTGGTGAGGTTAAGTTGTGGGGAGGAGAAAGGACTAGTGAGTTTGAGTTCTGGGGAAGAGAGACGACCTATGAGGTTGAGTTGTGGGTCGGAGTTGGCGTCTGTGAGGTTGAGTTGTGGGGAGGAAGGGGGGTCTGGTGAGGTTAAGTTGTGGGGAGGAGAAAGGATTTGTGAGGTTGAGTTGTAGGGAGGAGAGGGGACCTATGAGGTTGAGTTGTGGTGAGGAGTTGGGGCCAGTGAAGTTGAGTTGTGGGGAGGAAGGGGGTCTGGTAAGGTCGAGTTGTGGGGAGGAGAAAGGACCTGTGAGGTTGAGTTGTGGGGAGGAGAGGGGATCTATGAGATTGAGATGTGGGGAGGAGTCGGGGCCTGTGAGGTTGAGTTGTGGGGAGGAAGGGGGGTCTGGTGAGGTTAAGTTGTGGGGAGGAGAAAGGACTTGTGAGGTTGAGTTCTGGGGAAGAGAGGGGACCTATGAGGTTGAGTTGTGGTGATGAGTTGGGGCCTATGAGGTTGAGTTGTGGGGAGGAGTTGGGGCCTGTAAGGTTGAGTTGTGGGAAGGAAGGGTGGTCTGGTGAGGTTGAGTTTTGGGGAGGCGAAAGGACCCTTGAGTTTGAATTGTGGAGAGGAGAGTGGAATTATGATGTTGAATTGTGGGGAGGAGTTGGGGTCTGTAAGGTTGAGTTGTGGGAAGAAAGGGGGCTCCGGTGAGGTCGAGTTGTGGGGAGGAGAAAGGGCCTGTGAGGTTGAGTTGTGGGGAGGAGAGGGGACCTATGTGGTTGAGTTGTGGGGAGGAGTTGGGTCCTGTGAGGTTGAGTGTGGGGAGGAAGGGGGGTCTGGTGCGGTTGAGTTGTGGGGAGGAGAAAGAATCTGTGAGGTTGTGTTGTGGGAGGAGAGGGGACCTATGAGGTTGAGTTGTGGGGAGGAGTTGGGGCCTGTGAGGTTGAGTTGTAGGGAGGAAGGGGGGTCTGGTAAGATTGAGTTGTGGGGAGGAGAAAGGACCTGTGAGTTTGAGTTGTGGGGAGGAGAGGGGACCTATGAGGTTGAGTTATGGGGAGGAGTTGGGGCCTGTGAGGTTGATTTGTGGGGAGGAAGGGGGGTCCGGTGAGGTTGAGTTGTGGGGAAGAGAAACGACCTGTGAGGTTGAGTTGTGTGGAGGAGTTGGGGCCTGT
>NC_092730.1:52544635-52559635 GCF_047496885.1 Scyliorhinus torazame
GGTTTAGGGTTAGGGTTAGGGTTAGTGTTTGGGTTTAGGGTTAGGGGTTAGGGTTAGGGTTTAGGGTTGGGGTTTAGGGTTTAGGGTTCGGGTTTAGAATCTAGGGTTTAGGGTCAGGGTTAGGGGTTAGGGTTAAGGGTTAGGGTTAGGGGTTAGGGTTAGGGTCAGGGGTTAGGGTTGGGGTTTAGGGGTTAGGGGTTAGGTTTAGGGTTAGGGTTAGTGTTAGGATTCCGGGTTACGGACAGATGGGTGGTTAGGGTATAGGGGTTAGGATTACGGGTTACGGACAGATGGGTAACATTATAAAAGTGAGGATAGTACCAGGGAAGATTATGTATAGGGCTGGAAACATGAAGATTTGTAGGATAGATGTAAGAATTTTTTTTTTTTTTTTTTTTTTTTTTTTTTCTTTCCTTTTATTATTTTTGTTCCCTACCCCCTATCTGTAGCTACCATTTCAAGCCAACAGGTTTCTTTGGGGGGTTTTTTGGGATAAATTTGTATTTATTATCCCCTAGTTAGGGTTAGAATCAAATTAGGATTAAGATTAAGGTGAGACCATAAGACCAAGGTACAAAACTCCAGGCCAGAGGTATTAAAGTGGGTATGCAGGATAGCAATATGTGTCGGAATTTAAGGTCTGTATGTAGGGTCAGGGTGTATGATTAGAGTGCAATGAAAAAAGTAGATAAGTGTTTTGTGTTGAAAATTCTGTTATTTTTTAATTTAGACCATTGGGGGACTTTGTTCCCAGATTTATAATCCAATGACTCTCACGTCTTTTTCTTTGTGTAGTTGACCATTTATTATTTGATTCCAATCCTGTTATCTGTAATGCATCGAGGCCATGTTCCATAAAATGTATGTTAATTAACTTATGCCTTTTGTGAGTACGGATCTCACTGCAATGTCCCGTAAGTCTGGTTCGTAAGGTGTTACCTGTTTCGCCAATGTACAAAATGTCACATCTTTTACATCGTATAACATAGACCAAATTTTTATGTTGGCATGTTATCTTTTGTTTTATTGTGGCTACTTTTCCTGATCTAGAATTATGAATTAAAGATGTGATTTTTAAAAATTTGCAGCTTGTGCAGTTGGTACGACCACAGTTATATTTCTCCTCCAAGGGAAGTTTGGTCTTAATCAAAAGGTCTTTTAAGTTCTTGTTTCTCTTATAGGCAGTGACTATATTCCATTGGGTTAATGGAACAACGTCTTGTTTGAGTTTCTCAAAATGTTTTTTGATCAGTTTATTTATTTGTGTGGTTTTACTGTTGTATTGTATAACAAGAGGTATTTTTGAGGACAGATTTTTATTGCCGGGGGGATTCTGTAACTCTGTTAGAAAGTTTGATTTGATATATCTAAGGAATCTTTTTGTGTAACCTCTATGTTGTAAGGCTGTGAATAGAGTATTTACTGCAGTCTCAAAATCTGAGTTTTCTGAGCAAATACGGTGGAACCTTATCAATTGTGATTTGATGAGGCCCCGAAAGACGTGTTTTGGGTGATGGCTATTGGTGTGTAGGAGTGCATGTGTGTCTGTAGGTTTAAAGAAGACTTTAGTAGCTAATTTGTATTCTCCATTATCCTTTATAACTTTGTATACCGTGGTGTCCAAAAAATCTATTGTGTGTTCATGTGAAATGACCTTCATTTTAATAGATGCGTGATGGTTGTTGAGGATCTGTACAAATTGTTCAAACTCCAATTGTGTGTGTGTCCAAACACCCCATATATCATCTAGATATCTATAATAGCATAGTGGTGTTTTGGGGCACTTTTTGAAGACTGTTTGTTCCCATTCCGCCATGTAAATATTGGCATAGGCCGGTGCAAATTTCTTTCCCATTGCTGTACCTTTAATCTGTAAATAATGTTCATTATTAAATTGAAAGTCATTTCTCGTTAGGCCTAAGTGTAATAATTGGACGAGGATTGCATCTGGTCTATTGGGTTGCCAATGTCTCTTAAAAATATTCCTCACCGCCTCAATTCCTCTATCCGTCTCAATGTTGGTGTAGAGACTGTCAACGTCCATAGTGAATAACATTGTTTTAGAAGTGAGATTTAGGGATCTAACAATTTCAACGAAATGAAAGGTGTCTTTGATGTAGCTCGGATGTTTTTGGGCTAAGGGGTTTAGAAATGAGTCTATGTACTCTGCAATTCTATAGGATTCGCTCCCGCAGTCTGAGACTATGGGTCTACCTGGGGGAATTTTATGTGGAACCGTCCATGTTTCCGGATTTTTATGTATTTTTGGGAGGAGATAAAATATTCGTGGTAAGGGTTGTAATTGTGTAAAATAGTCCAATTGTTTTTCAGTAATATACTGTAAATTGTGTAATTGTACCATCAAGCCTGTAATCTGGTCATATGTTTGATGGTATATTGGTGTTGATAACTTAGTGTAGTACTCCTTGTTGTTAAGTTGTCGATAAGCTTCAAAAAGATACTGTTGTCGATCCATAACAACAATATTATTTCCTTTGTCTGCTGGCTTTATGATGATATCTAAGTTAGATTTAAGCTGCCTGATTGCTTGTCGTTCCATTCTCGTTAAGTTTTGTTTGTCTTTTACTTGTTTGATTTTTGTGATGTCTGAATTAATTTTTTGGATGAAACTTTTTATTTCTGGGTCTATTTTTTGTTCTGGTGGGTTCCAATTTGATTGAGGTAGGAAGGGTTGTTTGTCATCTGATGTTGCATATTCAAAAAAACTGAGGATTTTAATTCTTCTGAAAAAGCTTTCAAGATCTATTTGAATTTGTGTATTATCTGGCTTTTGTACTGGGACAAACGTTAATCCTTTGTTTAAAATTTTTTCTTGTATCATGGTAAGTTTGAATGTACTTGATATGTTAACTATTGTATTGTTAAGATTGAGTGGTTCTTCTTGTAGGCTCGTTTTATTGCCATGTAAGTGTGTTAACCAATTATTTAGTATAGCTATAGCTGTTTCGTCCGTCCAATGAATGTTATCTAACTGGACTTGGAAAAACCTATTCGGAATTGCTGGGATGAAAGAATGCTGGTTAATGTACTGGTTTAAGGCTGTGATAGTTTTCTTCTGTTCTTGTGGGAGATTTGCACTATAATTGAGTTCAACTATAAAAATCTCTGCTTTAGGGAATTTTTGTTTTGTAGTATTCAATAGAATCTCGAGTTGTTTAATCGCAGTGGAAGGTTTTTGTGTGCGGTTATCAATACCAATTGATAACACCACTTTTTGTATTTTCGGAGAGGGTTGTAATTTGTTTAGAACAGTACTGATGTGGGAAAATTTTGCTCCAGGAAAACAGTCGAATTGTATGTTTGGATCCGGACAATGTTTAATTTTCATGAGGTTGGAATCTCCTATTATTAATGTAGATTTTTGTGGCAAAAATGGCCAATCTTCATTCTTGTCATTTGTGTGAAGATGTTGTATCATAGATATTGTAGTTACTTTTTGTATCATGGGGAATGTTGTGTCCGGTGATGATGAGTGTGTCTGTAATGACTGTGTAGGGTTGTGTCTATCCATCTCTGGGCTAACAGCTCTGTAGGACCAAGTAAGTGATTGGATAGGGGCTTTTAAAAGACCTAGAAAACTCGAACATGTCGGTGTAGATGACGGGGATGAAACTATGTGTTCCATAATTAAATTCTTAGAAGTACTTGGCACTGTTTGTGTTTGTATTTGCTGTTTTCTGTGTAATGTTATTGGTGTTGAGATGTCTGTATGTTCGGAAAGTGATCCTGCAATTTGTTGATTGTCCTGTTGTTGTTTTGTAGAAGTAGTCGTTTTTAATCCTTTCAATGTTAAGACCTTTTGTAAGTTCAAGATATATTCTTTTGTTTTTTGGATTGTTTTAGTTCTGAATTTATTCTTAACTTTGGTTTTGTGCCATTGTACAGCTTTTGAAAAAGCTTCCTCGCATCTATTTATATCGATAATTTTTTGTAATTTATTAAATAATGTTTTCAGGTTTGTTTTATAATGTTGAATTAATAAAACTTTAGTGTTATAAACCCAATTGTTTGCATTGATTGTTAATCTATTTGTTGTTGTAGTAGTTAACCCTGCTGGTTTTATTGAGTCTATTAGTGACTTTGATAATTGTACAATGTGTGTAGGGGTGTCCTCTTCAAGAATAGATAATTGGTGCATACTTTGTAACATTTTAAAAATTATTTTAACGGTTGGGATGAATGTATTTGTCCGGATATAAATGGGATTCATTGTATTGTTGTTCATTTTGTGATGACCGCCACATCCAGGTTACCTTCAAAAGAAATGTTTTTTTTGTAAATTAAATATTTAAGTTAGATATACTTATAATTAGGAAAGTACAAGTACATGACAGTTAAGAATATTGGACAATTTTTAATAAAATATTTTAGGAAAAATAATTATTTTTATTCACACTTTTACTAAATTATCAATAAACATTTATATTTACGGAAACCAAATATAATATACATATCAATACATATTTTAATGTTTACATAAGAAAAAAACTTTTGATACTCTTATTCTCCGTTTGTTACCTAAGACTACTATATAAAGTAGCTAGGTTTTTTGGGGAGAAATGGATACTGCAGTATATGTCTAAAAGGTGGTAGAAATGGACGATAGTTAGTTTTAAAGTATAGTTAGGGTAATTTTTTTTTTTTTTTTTTTTTTTCCTCAAATATATTGTAACCAATTGTGAAGAATGGCCATGGCTGTGTCGTCTGTCCAGGTTATATTATTGTGTGAAACAGTAAAAACTTTATTTGATATGCTTGGGATATAACATTTATTTCTAATAAAGTCATTTAAAGTGACAATTGTTCGAATTTGTTTTTCTGGAAGTTTGCGGCTAAAATTGATTTCTGTGATGAAAATTTTAGTTCTGGGGAATTTTTGTGCGGCTATTTTTAATAGGATTTGTAATTGTTTAATAGCAGTGGTAGATGTTTGTGTACGGTTGAAAATACCTATGGAAAATATTATTGTATTTATTATGGGACAGGATTTTAATTTATGTAAAACGGAGGTAATGTGGATGAATTTTGCGCGTGGGAAACTGTCCAATTGAATATTGGGGTTGGGGCAATTTTTAATAGTGGATAGATTGGAGTCACCTATAATTAGAGCAGACTTTTTTGGTATCAAGAACCATTTTTTATTTTTGTAAAATGTATGGGGGTGTTGTAATATAATATATTTGGTCTCGTCATTCGTGGTAGTGGGTAAAATTTTATTTGGTATGTGTCTAACGTCGGTTATTTTTATAGTTGGACTGTCAGTTACGTCGTCACTTGATTGTGACTGGACTGGGGTTGTTAGTAGATCGAAGTGTGTGGTATAAGTTGGGATTTGTGGTAGAGGTGTAAAATTGTCATTGTGACTTAGTGCTGCATATTCGAAATCCGAATTTATGTCCTGTGTTTCCGGAGGGTCAATTACCTTTGTGTCTATAGGTGAAATGTTAATATTTGAATTGAAAATGTAGTTATGAGTTTTTTCAATAATCTCGAATCTTGCATTTTGTCTAAAGTTTTTGTTATACCACCTTTTTGCCATATCAAATGCCTCTTGTGGTCGCTCCTTCCCAACATCTTTTTCTAATTTGTTAAGTAATTTTTTTAGATGTGTTACATAATGGTCTATAAGAATTGTTTGGGTAGTTTGAGCCCAATTATTTGCATTTGTTATTAATTTTAAGCTAATTTGCGGGGTAACTCCTATGGGTCGAATTGAATTGATTAATGTATTGGATACTTTTTTTATATACTTGGGGATGTTCCCTTCTGTTATCGCCAGGTGATGCATATATTGCAGCATTTTGTACATTATTTTGGTTGCTGGTAAACAGAAATTTCGATGAGATGTGTGATTTGATATGATTTCCTTTGGCCAATACGTTTACCAAATTAAATCACATGTTAACCAACATTCATTTTGATGGTTTACAAGACAGTTTAAGTGACAATCAAAGGAGATCAAAAAGATAAAAAGCATTTTAAAACAATTAATAGTTCCATATTAATATTACAAAATGTACAATTCCTAATTTAAATATGCTAATTCTTTCAGGTATGTTGACGTTTATGACATCACAGTTTTAAAAAAAAAAACGGTTTTATGCAGCTGTTACTGGCTGACAGTTGGTCAGAAGCTTCCAGACTCACTCCGGAGTAGGTTGCTTCACCAAATCCTCCATATTTCTACTACGTTTCAGAGAACATTTCTACTATTTTTGATTAATTCTGAGGTAAAACCATTTCAATAATTAATTACCTTTACCTAGTTAAAACTTTTTTTAAAAAATCTTTTAAATAAGGATTTTTTAAATTTTTAAAAAAAAAAGTAAGATTTTTGATTTGGAAATTTGTGCTACACATTTAGTGAGAGGAAGGCTCTTAGTGGACGAAAAACAGTCCCCTGATGAGCAGTAATGTCTGCGAAACATGTCGGGACCATTGTTTGCCTACAAAATAGGTTTTAGTAGCCCACATAAAGATCTGTACTCTCTACTTCGATGCAGATAGCACAAAATTTTTTTTAAAAAGTTGTTTTTCACAAAAATTTTTTCCTCATTTTTTAATAAAAAAGAAATAATTTTTTCAAAATTCTTTAACATTTTGTAATATCTACAAAGGAAGATTCCCATCGTGACATAGCAGAGGGCTAGTCCATCAACCAGTTCGTTTCTCTACACAACTCTCCAGGTAGCATTTTAATACAAATATTTTTAATAAAAGTAAATATAAAGTCTAACAAGGAATGATTCCTTCCACTAGATAGTCCACTATTAGACTACATTCAAATTTCAAAAATCTCAGCAAAACCACTCTCAGGTATGTTATAATTTGGGAATAATTCCCAAAAACTTTAAGGCTATTTTCCAGTCTCGCGCCTGGTCGATCTCGTACTCTCTATCTTTATCACATTAACGTAGTTTGATATACAATAATAATTAAATTAATATAGATACAACAATTTTAAATGGTTTGTATTTTAGGTTACATTTATTCGGTTTTTCCTCAAAAAAAAAAAAATTTTCATCGATAACTAATGTTACTTACATATAAAGTATTTAAAATTATATAAGAAATTAACTCTTTCTGTTTTATTTTAAGGACGAATACCACCATCCTTTTCACTGAAGAAAATTTCGATTTACCAGCAACCAAAATAATGTACAAAATGCTGCAATATATGCATCACCTGACGTTAACAGAAGGGAACATCCCCAAATATATAAAAAAAGTATCCAATACATTAATCAATTCAATTCGACCCATAGGAGTTACCCCGCAAATTAGCTCAAAATTAATAATAAATGCAAATAATTGGGCTCAAACTACCCAAACAATTCTTATAGACTATTATAAAACACACCTAAAAAAATTACTTAACAAATTAGAAAAAGATTTTGGGAAGGAGCGGCCACAAGAGGCATTTGATATGGCAAAAAGGTGGTATAACAAAAATTTCAGACAAAATGCAAGATTCGAGATTATTGAAAAAACTCATAACTACATTTTCAATTCAAATATTAACATTTCACCTATAGACACAAAGGTAATTGACCCTCCGGAAACACAGGACATAAATTCGGATTTCGAATATGCAGCACTAAGTCACAATGACAATTTTACACCTCTACCACAAATCCCAACTTATACCACACACTTCGATCTACTAACAACCCCAGTCCAGTCACAATCAAGTGACGACGTAACTGACAGTCCAACTATAAAAATAACCGACGTTAGACACATACCAAATAAAATTTTACCCACTACCACGAATGACGAGACCAAATATATTATATTACAACACCCCCATACATTTTACAAAAATAAAAAATGGTTCTTGATACCAAAAAAGTCTGCTCTAATTATAGGTGACTCCAATCTATCCACTATTAAAAATTGCCCCAACCCCAATATTCAATTGGACAGTTTCCCACGCGCAAAATTCATCCACATTACCTCCGTTTTACATAAATTAAAATCCTGTCCCATAATAAATACAATAATATTTTCCATAGGTATTTTCAACCGTACACAAACATCTACCACTGCTATTAAACAATTACAAATCCTATTAAAAATAGCCGCACAAAAATTCCCCAGAACTAAAATTTTCATCACAGAAATCAATTTTAGCCGCAAACTTCCAGAAAAACAAATTCGAACAATTGTCACTTTAAATGACTTTATTAGAAATAAATGTTATATCCCAAGCATATCAAATAAAGTTTTTACTGTTTCACACAATAATATAACCTGGACAGACGACACAGCCATGGCCATTCTTCACAATTGGTTACAATATATTTGAGGAAAAAAAAAAAAAAAAAAAAAAATTACCCTAACTATACTTTAAAACTAACTATCGTCCATTTCTACCACCTTTTAGACATATACTGCAGTATCCATTTCTCCCCAAAAAACCTAGCTACTTTATATAGTAGTCTTAGGTAACAAACGGAGAATAAGAGTATCAAAAGTTTTTTTCTTATGTAAACATTAAAATATGTATTGATATGTATATTATATTTGGTTTCCGTAAATATAAATGTTTATTGATAATTTAGTAAAAGTGTGAATAAAAATAATTATTTTTCCTAAAATATTTTATTAAAAATTGTCCAATATTCTTAACTGTCATGTACTTGTACTTTCCTAATTATAAGTATATCTAACTTAAATATTTAATTTACAAAAAAAACATTTCTTTTGAAGGTAACCTGGATGTGGCGGTCATCACAAAATGAACAACAATACAATGAATCCCATTTATATCCGGACAAATACATTCATCCCAACCGTTAAAATAATTTTTAAAATGTTACAAAGTATGCACCAATTATCTATTCTTGAAGAGGACACCCCTACACACATTGTACAATTATCAAAGTCACTAATAGACTCAATAAAACCAGCAGGGTTAACTACTACAACAACAAATAGATTAACAATCAATGCAAACAATTGGGTTTATAACACTAAAGTTTTATTAATTCAACATTATAAAACAAACCTGAAAACATTATTTAATAAATTACAAAAAATTATCGATATAAATAGATGCGAGGAAGCTTTTTCAAAAGCTGTACAATGGCACAAAACCAAAGTTAAGAATAAATTCAGAACTAAAACAATCCAAAAAACAAAAGAATATATCTTGAACTTACAAAAGGTCTTAACATTGAAAGGATTAAAAACGACTACTTCTACAAAACAACAACAGGACAATCAACAAATTGCAGGATCACTTTCCGAACATACAGACATCTCAACACCAATAACATTACACAGAAAACAGCAAATACAAACACAAACAGTGCCAAGTACTTCTAAGAATTTAATTATGGAACACATAGTTTCATCCCCGTCATCTACACCGACATGTTCGAGTTTTCTAGGTCTTTTAAAAGCCCCTATCCAATCACTTACTTGGTCCTACAGAGCTGTTAGCCCAGAGATGGATAGACACAACCCTACACAGTCATTACAGACACACTCATCATCACCGGACACAACATTCCCCATGATACAAAAAGTAACTACAATATCTATGATACAACATCTTCACACAAATGACAAGAATGAAGATTGGCCATTTTTGCCACAAAAATCTACATTAATAATAGGAGATTCCAACCTCATGAAAATTAAACATTGTCCGGATCCAAACATACAATTCGACTGTTTTCCTGGAGCAAAATTTTCCCACATCAGTACTGTTCTAAACAAATTACAACCCTCTCCGAAAATACAAAAAGTGGTGTTATCAATTGGTATTGATAACCGCACACAAAAACCTTCCACTGCGATTAAACAACTCGAGATTCTATTGAATACTACAAAACAAAAATTCCCTAAAGCAGAGATTTTTATAGTTGAACTCAATTATAGTGCAAATCTCCCACAAGAACAGAAGAAAACTATCACAGCCTTAAACCAGTACATTAACCAGCATTCTTTCATCCCAGCAATTCCGAATAGGTTTTTCCAAGTCCAGTTAGATAACATTCATTGGACGGACGAAACAGCTATAGCTATACTAAATAATTGGTTAACACACTTACATGGCAATAAAACGAGCCTACAAGAAGAACCACTCAATCTTAACAATACAATAGTTAACATATCAAGTACATTCAAACTTACCATGATACAAGAAAAAATTTTAAACAAAGGATTAACGTTTGTCCCAGTACAAAAGCCAGATAATACACAAATTCAAATAGATCTTGAAAGCTTTTTCAGAAGAATTAAAATCCTCAGTTTTTTTGAATATGCAACATCAGATGACAAACAACCCTTCCTACCTCAATCAAATTGGAACCCACCAGAACAAAAAATAGACCCAGAAATAAAAAGTTTCATCCAAAAAATTAATTCAGACATCACAAAAATCAAACAAGTAAAAGACAAACAAAACTTAACGAGAATGGAACGACAAGCAATCAGGCAGCTTAAATCTAACTTAGATATCATCATAAAGCCAGCAGACAAAGGAAATAATATTGTTGTTATGGATCGACAACAGTATCTTTTTGAAGCTTATCGACAACTTAACAACAAGGAGTACTACACTAAGTTATCAACACCAATATACCATCAAACATATGACCAGATTACAGGCTTGATGGTACAATTACACAATTTACAGTATATTACTGAAAAACAATTGGACTATTTTACACAATTACAACCCTTACCACGAATATTTTATCTCCTCCCAAAAATACATAAAAATCCGGAAACATGGACGGTTCCACATAAAATTCCCCCAGGTAGACCCATAGTCTCAGACTGCGGGAGCGAATCCTATAGAATTGCAGAGTACATAGACTCATTTCTAAACCCCTTAGCCCAAAAACATCCGAGCTACATCAAAGACACCTTTCATTTCGTTGAAATTGTTAGATCCCTAAATCTCACTTCTAAAACAATGTTATTCACTATGGACGTTGACAGTCTCTACACCAACATTGAGACGGATAGAGGAATTGAGGCGGTGAGGAATATTTTTAAGAGACATTGGCAACCCAATAGACCAGATGCAATCCTCGTCCAATTATTACACTTAGGCCTAACGAGAAATGACTTTCAATTTAATAATGAACATTATTTACAGATTAAAGGTACAGCAATGGGAAAGAAATTTGCACCGGCCTATGCCAATATTTACATGGCGGAATGGGAACAAACAGTCTTCAAAAAGTGCCCCAAAACACCACTATGCTATTATAGATATCTAGATGATATATGGGGTGTTTGGACACACACACAATTGGAGTTTGAACAATTTGTACAGATCCTCAACAACCATCACGCATCTATTAAAATGAAGGTCATTTCACATGAACACACAATAGATTTTTTGGACACCACGGTATACAAAGTTATAAAGGATAATGGAGAATACAAATTAGCTACTAAAGTCTTCTTTAAACCTACAGACACACATGCACTCCTACACACCAATAGCCATCACCCAAAACACGTCTTTCGGGGCCTCATCAAATCACAATTGATAAGGTTCCACCGTATTTGCTCAGAAAACTCAGATTTTGAGACTGCAGTAAATACTCTATTCACAGCCTTACAACATAGAGGTTACACAAAAAGATTCCTTAGATATATCAAATCAAACTTTCTAACAGAGTTACAGAATCCCCCCGGCAATAAAAATCTGTCCTCAAAAATACCTCTTGTTATACAATACAACAGTAAAACCACACAAATAAATAAACTGATCAAAAAACATTTTGAGAAACTCAAACAAGACGTTGTTCCATTAACCCAATGGAATATAGTCACTGCCTATAAGAGAAACAAGAACTTAAAAGACCTTTTGATTAAGACCAAACTTCCCTTGGAGGAGAAATATAACTGTGGTCGTACCAACTGCACAAGCTGCAAATTTTTAAAAATCACATCTTTAATTCATAATTCTAGATCAGGAAAAGTAGCCACAATAAAACAAAAGATAACATGCCAACATAAAAATTTGGTCTATGTTATACGATGTAAAAGATGTGACATTTTGTACATTGGCGAAACAGGTAACACCTTACGAACCAGACTTACGGGACATTGCAGTGAGATCCGTACTCACAAAAGGCATAAGTTAATTAACATACATTTTATGGAACATGGCCTCGATGCATTACAGATAACAGGATTGGAATCAAATAATAAATGGTCAACTACACAAAGAAAAAGACGTGAGAGTCATTGGATTATAAATCTGGGAACAAAGTCCCCCAATGGTCTAAATTAAAAAATAACAGAATTTTCAACACAAAACACTTATCTACTTTTTTCATTGCACTCTAATCATACACCCTGACCCTACATACAGACCTTAAATTCCGACACATATTGCTATCCTGCATACCCACTTTAATACCTCTGGCCTGGAGTTTTGTACCTTGGTCTTATGGTCTCACCTTAATCTTAATCCTAATTTGATTCTAACCCTAACTAGGGGATAATAAATACAAATTTATCCCAAAAAACCCCCCAAAGAAACCTGTTGGCTTGAAATGGTAGCTACAGATAGGGGGTAGGGAACAAAAATAATAAAAGGAAAGAAAAAAAAAAAAAAAAAAAAAAAAAAAAAAATTCTTACATCTATCCTACAAATCTTCATGTTTCCAGCCCTATACATAATCTTCCCTGGTACTATCCTCACTTTTATAATGTTACCCATCTGTCCGTAACCCGTAATCCTAACCCCTATACCCTAACCACCCATCTGTCCGTAACCCGGAATCCTAACACTAACCCTAACCCTAAACCTAACCCCTAACCCCTAAACCCCAACCCTAACCCCTGACCCTAACCCTAACCCCTAACCCTAACCCTTAACCCTAACCCCTAACCCTGACCCTAAACCCTAGATTCTAAACCCGAACCCTAAACCCTAAACCCCAACCCTAAACCCTAACCCTAACCCCTAACCCTAAACCCAAACACTAACCCTAACCCTAACCCTAAACCCTAACCCCTAACCCTACACATTTACAATTTTAAATAATCTTTCATCCCAACCTTCTTATATAACTACAATCTAATCTTTGCTGCTCACGTACTATTTTCAAACTTGTATTTATTTTAAATTTTTTAAATATGTTCTCAGTTCCGTGAAACAAGATGACGTAAAATCCTATGCGGAAAAGAATGTTGAACGTGCGCCAGTAAAGTGGCAGACGCTTCGGCGCTGTATCCCTTATTGGGTGCAGAAAAAAGGGTAACCACCCATCTGTCCGTAACCCGGAATCCTAACCTTGACGAGTGCCACGTATAACATTAACTTGTTCCAAGTAGTGTCATAATACACGATTTTTTTTTTTTCTCTCTCTCCCCTATTCTCTGATTCTTATATCTATCCTGCAAATCTTCATATTTCTAGCCCTATCCATAATCTTCCCTGGCACTATCCTCACTTTTATAAGGACACCCTTCTGTCCATAACCCGGAATCCTAACCCTAACCCCTATACCCTAACCCTAACCCTGCTCACGTACTATTTTACAACTTGTACTTATCTTAAATTTCTAAATATGTACTCAGTTCCGTGAAACAAGATGACGTAAAATCCTATGCGGAAAAGATTGTTGAACGTGCGCCAGTAAAGTGGCAGACGCTTCGGCGCTGTATCCCTTATTGGGTGCAGAAAAAAAAAAAAAAAAAAAAAAAAAGTAACCACCCATCTGTCCGTAACCCGGAATCCTAACCCTGACCCTGACCCTGACCCCCACCCTGACCCTGACCCCCACCCTGACCCTGACCCTGACCCCCACCCTGACCCTGACCCCGACCCTGACCCTGACCCTGACCCCCACCCTGACCCTGACCCTGACCCCCACCCTGACCCCCACCCTGACCCTGACCCCCACCCTGACCCCGACCCCGACCCTCACCCTCACCCTCACCCTCACCCTGACCCTGACCCTGACCCTAACCCTAACCCAAACCCTAACCCAAACCCTAACCCTAATCCATAACCCTAACCCTAACCCTAATCCCTAACCCTAATCCCTAACCCTAAAACCTAACCCTAAACCTTAAACCCTAACCCCTAACCCTAACCCTAAACCCTAACCTTAACCCTAAACCCCACCCCACGACTATCCCATATTAGAAAAATCATTCTCTAAATTTAATAAATTAACAGACATTTCTGTATCTACGGCAATATGTAGGGCGATCTGGTGTAAGGCCCGCAATCTTGGTGCTACTTCAACCCCAACAAGGGTGGTCTCCTCGCTGCAAAGCCTTCCCAGTCACACGCTCAGACATTTAAGCTATTTCATAAAATATATTAAGTTTTATAATTTTAAGTAAACGAAACATATTCTTCTTGGGATACAAGTTTTAACACTTATCCAACAACCTTTAACCCTTAGAAACCAATAGCACTACAACTTAACCCTAACCAACCCACTACTATCCCATATTAGAAAAATTATTCTTTAGTTCGAATAAATCAACAGACATTTCTGTACAAACGACAAATGACTGGGTAAGCTGGTATAAGACACGCGTTCTTGGTTGTACTTCAACCCTAACAAGGGTGGTCTCCTCGCTGCAAAGCCTTCCCAGCCACACGCTCAGACATTTAAACTATTTTGTAAAATATATTAAGTTTTATAATTTTAAGTAAACGAAACATATTCTTCTTGGGATACAAGTTTTAACCCTTATCCAACAACCCTTAACCCTTAGAAACCAATAGCACTACAACTTAACCCTAACCAACCCACTACTATCCCATATTAGAAAAAATATTCTTTAGTTCGAATAAATCAACAGACATTTCTGTACAAACGACAAATGACTGGGTAAGCTGGTATAAGACACGCGTTCTTGGTTGTACTTCAACCCTAACAAGGGTGGTCTCCTCGCTGCAAAGCCTTCCCAGCCACACGCTCAGACATTTAAGCTATTTCGTAAAATATATTAAGTTTTATAATTTTAAGTAAATGAAAC